>NC_135215.1:30756733-30796968 GCF_052324685.1 Brachyhypopomus gauderio | reverse complement strand
GTAGACCCACCCTAACAATACTGCAGCTACAGTAGACCCTAACAATACTTGCAGCTACAGTAGACCCACCCTAACCATAATGCAGCTACAGTAGACCCTAACTATACTGCAGCTACAGTAGACCCTAACAATACTGCAGCTAGAGTAGACCCACCTTAACCATAATGCAGTTACAGTAGACCCTAACTATACTGCAGCTGCAATGGTCACTCACCACACAGTAGGCCCTAAACCAGGAGTGGCCAACCTGCGGCTCGCGAGCCACATGCGGCTCTTTGCCTGGTTTCATGCAGCTCCCCAGCCGGTCCGCACTCTCACCTGCACTAACGTTCTGTGCCGTGGCCCGGTTACCTCATCAACTCTGAGGGCGACACACTGCTACATCTTCGTGGTGCGCAGGTTTGTTTACGAGCCGCTAATACTTTTAAAACCGGCGTAGTGGAAAACGGGAGACTAGCGGCATGAAGTGACTGCTTTGAGTCTCGTTGGTGAGACGCGGTCTTCTGTCACACGTTTGGAATAAACCACATACGAGGTGCAGCAAAGGCACCGCACACGACTGAGGGAGGTTTAAAAACTACTGCTGCTGTCTGTTCTCTTCTTCCTAAAGGGGAGTGCAGGTCAGTGGCGTTGTAACAAGTGTTGATAACGGACTTTACCCACTTTTTACCTAGAAAACAACAGTTGCGTACATAACAGAGCTCGTAGTGTGCTCCAAACGTGACAAAGTCCTGAAGCATATCACACCTTATTTTTATATCGAAGTTTGTGTTTGTTTTTTACTTAATACTTAATTTGTGTCCATTTTACATCCCCCCCCCACTAATAATTTACAAGATCAAATCTCACTCAAAGTGATCTTGGCAACCCTGGTGATGTACAAGCGTACTCATGTATGATGTGGCTCTTTGCCGTAACACGGTAAAAAAGTGGCTCTTGGTCTCTGACGGGTTGGCCACCCCTGCACTAAACCATACTACAGCTACAGTGCACTCAGTAATCATGTCAGCACTCTTTTACCTGACAATGCCCAGAGTGTACACAGAGACAGTAAATAATCTGGGGTGGAGCACACAGCTTGAAGTGCAGGGGTCACAGTTGTGGACTATACAGTGAATGTCAATTGTGCCGTGTGCTATTCAGTTAGCGGTAACTCTCCAGGGAGCGGCGACCGGCTTGTTTTGTTGTGAGGAAACGCCCAATCTCTCTCAAAGACTGAAAACTTTTCAATCTGTGCTTTGAAAAAGAAGGGTTGCCTGATCCATGACATCACTACCTGGCTGCGAGAATAGGACGTCCTGCACATGTGAGGACAGTCGGGACACCCCTCCCCAGCCCTGCCATTCTGTCCAGGCTGGAATGGGCAAACTTCACCAAATCCCATTATGACCAACGCCACCACCAGGACCACCATCAACACTAACGCCTTGACTTCATCAAGCATTACGTCTTCCTATCTACCCACACCCATCATTTCTGTAGGGTGTGTTCAGTCTTTCTATTTCAGAAATTCTGACCATAACCACACCTACATAGCACACTGTTACTCCGTATGTTATGTCTAATTTTATATTTTATTTGTAATCCAATTTACTGAAGGTCATTAAAGATATTTTGCTAGTATTCAGAATGAATGTTCTTGATTACAGTGTAATTTACATTCTCCATATTTAGTTTTTTCCTGAACAGCTCCATCTAGGCCTTACTGGGCTTTTTTGTTTTTTGTTTTGTTTTTTTTCCAGTCTGGAATTTTCTAGCACATTCCTGGCAGATAACAGCACTAATCTGAACCGGTCTTCATTTTGCAAAGGTCCAATGAAGTAACACAGAAGTGACAACATTTATCTAAATATGCACTCACGGTGATGGCAGAAAGACAAGAAAACAGCCATTTATCATGAAAGACAGGATTCAAATCATGAAACGGAGTCAGAGCGAAACTCAAGGAAAAGGAAATTCCATAGTGGGATGAGTTTGGTCCAAAGATTACACTTGAGCTTCCTTGACAGGAAAACAGCTCACCTTGCCTCAGGATACAGAAATGTGCCGGTCATCAACAACAGTGTGAAGATATTATTGGGCATATTGGACACACCAAGGTTATCATAACATTTGGCTCATATAATATTAGACCCTGTAATAGTATAATAGATCCTGGGTTCTTAATTTCGTTCCACCTCATGTATCACATGCGATGTGAATGACAATAAAGTCTCCTTGAATCCTTGAATATTACCATCTTAAGCCATTTTGTAAGTGCATCTTGACAACAACCATAGTTATGCACAAATCCGACAACTCGACTCGACATACTCGACGACTCACTCTGGAGTATGATGGATCTCCGTGTTGTCATATGAATTCTTCCTGAACCGTTTCTTCGGATGAAACAGGCGGCTGACCCTGTTGCCGAGGGACGCGACCCTGCCATCGGCAGCGTGTTGAGTGTGCGGCTCTTCCCCACCCAAACGTTAAACTCCATCCAAAATGAAAGCGGGGGGCGGCACGCGAGACAACAGCACACTTCTAATGTTCAGCTAATGCTCCAACATCCGCTCACCCCAGGATCTCCAACCATCTATCGCCTGATTAGTTCCAAATGACGACACCTTACGTGGAGTGCAGGTAATGGATTAGATTCACATACTGTACTCGTTCATCTGTATTTGTGAAGGTGAGGGCCACTCTGATGTACTGGTGTGAACAACACACAAAACCACCAACTCCGATGTACTATGTGAACACCAGTCAAACACTCTTTGTGTTTTAAATGCAAACTGCTGGGGACTGAGGTCATGATGACATGCAAAACAACACACAAAAAAAAACAACCAGATGAGTCAAATGTATTGGTGGGAATGTATTCCTGTACATATCCCAGTGTGCACAGATAGTCATTACGTTGGAACAGCAGCGGGTCCGTGTCCTGGTTGGGGCGGGTCGGGAGCAGAAAGGCCCAGACGTCTCTCTCACTCATCCTGCCCTTACTTCTGCACTCTGTAATCGTCCGCCCGTATATCTGGTGATGACAGCCCTGTTTATTTCCTCCTTTTGCTTTCAAAAAGGGATGCATCACACACCCCACGCACACTCACACACAAACATACAATCTCTCACTCTCTCTCTATCACAGACACACACACACACACACACTCACAGAGGTGCGAGTTCATGCACACACGCATGTTGAGACAGGAGATTCAAATATACAATATGCAGATAAGCAACTGCTTAAACGTGCTCCAAAGAGCAACTTGACTAACCCAAACCACAGGAGCACAGGCACAGACTAATGACACACAGCACATCTGCTAGCAGTGTGGTTTAACTGATTTAAATAAAGAGTAAACACATGATGATGAAATCATCCTTCCCACACAGCCTGAAACTCAAACCAGTATCTAAGTTTTTGCCTCCAATACTCAAGAGAGTAAAGAGAGTGAGAGAAGCTAGCCAAGCTTTTCTTTCATCACTCCTGCTAAATGGAGCAGTGACATGTTACTAGTTACTCTATTTCGTTTCCCCATGTCCTCCAGAGCAGTATAAACTAAATGGCTGAAATGCACTGCTGAAATATGCTCTTACCAGTGTTTGGGGTTTATTCACTGCTTTTAGTAACATTCAGCGTACACCATGTTTAATAAACAGATGATAAAATACTTGCAATTCTAGCACATTAGCTGTTGACAATAACGACCAATAAGAATGTTTTATTCTTTGCTAAATCTGGACTAGGACGCTGGAGAACATCTTGACCTTTGTGTGCTTAGCTTTACATCTTCAACCAGTACACAAAGAGAGAGGTGTGTGTGTGGGAGTGAGAATGCATGTCTGCATATATATATATGTGTGTGTGTGTGCACCTGGGGCATTGTGCTCTGTAAGAATGTCAGACTGGGGAGTCAGAGGCCACAGTACAAGGAAATGATTCAACCAGCAACCAACCACACACACACACACACACACACACACACACACACACACACACACACACACACACACACACACACACACACACACAAACTTTTCTTTTTCTCTTTTACTCCTGTTATCCTACATGAACAGAGCCAGAGGTCAACTACACACTTTCCTTTTGCCCAAGCAGGGCCACTTAATCCGTCTCCCCTCCGCTGGTATTTCCTCCAGCATTAGAGGACCCTGTTGAATCTGTGCATAACTGAAGCACCTAATTAAATAAAGACAGAAAGTGAAGAACGTGGTGAAGTAGCGCTCTTCCGAGCCAACCCGAAGCCCCGCCCCCTCACGGCGAGGTCGAGTGGGCCGGGGAGGGCCGCCTGACTGACATGTTGCTGAAACCCAATACTGTGCTGCTCGGTGTGCCCGCCACGGGGGCCGGTGGCTGGTCTGCACCCCACTGCCTGATGGGAGAGAGATAACGCCCATGTGGCGTGCCGTAGAGAAAGACGACCCCCGCCGAGGCAGGGGCCCCAGGCCACGCCCCCCAGCGCAGCCGAGACGGCCCTCGGACGGCAGCGAGGCGCGGCACAGATAGCATTGTGCTCGAGCCCGGCATCTAGTTTCCAGGGAGGACTTCTGTGCGCTATTAGGGCCGCCGAGGAGTATCCGCGCACGCTTATCTGATCCGCGCGGACGAGGCGAGCTGTCAGCTGTTGGAGCTCTCCCCCCTGCTGCAGCCCAAGCCCAGAGATAAGGGCCCGTGTTTGGGTGGATAATGACCTGCGTTTAGGGGCAATAGCAGCAGAGCCATACCTGACCTTCTCCTCTGCTTTAACCCACGTGCATGGATGAATACACAAACAAACATACAGACATAATAAAGCAGGGGTGCTCATTACGTCGATCGCGATCGACCGGTCGATCGCGAAGGAAGTGTCGGTCGATCGCGAAGGAATGTGCGTAGATCGCGTCACATAAAATAGTAGTAGATGAATCGCACATCTGCACTGACGGTTGTATTTTGATATTCACGGTAGCCAATCTGCAATCCACTAATCCATTCAACAAATTACGTTCGCCACCCCCCCGGTCAACAAATTACGTTCGCCGCCACCCCGGTAGATCTTTCTCACTGGGTCATCTTATAAGTAGCTCGCAAGCTGAAAACTGTGGGCACCCCTGTAATAAAGGATATAAACCTAACCAGTCAGAGACATGTTTAATATGGTGCTAAACATTACCTCAAAATAGAACAACAATGGACAAAAAAATGCATTCATTTCATTTCTTACAGTTTAAATGGAAGTGTCTGGGTCTCCAACTGTTGTCTCTACTGTGCTGAGTGACAAAGTCCTGAACTGATAGACAACTGGCACACAAGCATATCATTCCCAGATATTTATCAGCATAAACTTTCATTACTTGTGTGTGTGTGTGTGTGTGTGTGTGTGTGTGTGTGTGTGTGTGTGTGTGTGTGTGTGTGTGTGATTTAGCCAGTCTTTCTCACAGGCACTCATAACTCATGCCTATACTCCATAGATGGACAGGTTCTCAAACAAGCTGCTCTTTGTGTCTCTCTCCCGCAAATTGCTTCAGGAATGCCGCAGAAAAACAACAGCACACACAACAGAGGCGTGCGCACCCAGCAGAGCGGCACACACACCACTGCACACTCATTACGACAATTAGAGAGGAGATAATTAGATGAAGGAGCAAGAATTATGTGTGTGTGTGTGGGGATGGCAGACCTCTGGGATATGGGAACCATGTGCATCAAAGCTAACAGAGAATATGACCACAAAACATGCAAAATAGCAACCACGAACATCAGAGAGAAATTAAAATCAGCTTTTTAACGTGATTTTACAGCTCCCTCAGCTTACTGGAAAACTCTTCGCGTTTGTGACTGGTTCAAATACAAACTTAACTACTTCTACACCATTTACACTATATTGTAAATAAAGCTTTACAATGATGTGGTAAGTATAAAAGCAAACTTTCCAAGGTTCATACATCATACACACAGAAACACACTATAACCCTGGAGCTTGCTAGGGCCAGATTAGTCCAGACAAGACCGTGTGCATAAACGCCCCCAGCCATCTCCCAAGAGGAGTATTCATCTTTTACGAGGAAGCGGACAGCCTGAACACCTGAACCAGATGGCCTGCTGGCTTCCTTGTTGACTCCTGGCCAGCAGAGCCACTGGGGCATGACTTGCTTACATACTTTAATATTAAATATACACATGTTAATATTTAACATTATCCAAAAAAAAACACAGTGGGCATGGATGGCTTGCACGGATGGATATCAAGCATTCATATGCATAGTATATTGTATCTTTATTGTATGCATTTCTTTTATTTCCACACTGTAGACAACTGTAGCTCAGGTGTTTAATGGTTAATAGTAGTGGTAGATGTTCTGTGTCATTTGGCCCAGTGTGAAGGAAAGAGCCATTACCCCATTATGTTCTACAATTACCTTTTACTGTGGTGCTGCATAAGCATCTCATTTACAGGCTGCATTAATGTTTCCACAGCAATGCAATAATGCTGCATTTATGCATGCTTCTGAATGGCCTGCAGAGAGGCTGCATGAACGCACACGCACACGCACAGCGCACACACACACGCGCGTGCACATGCACACACAGCCGTGCACACATGCACATACACACGCATACAGCATTTCACCTTGTACTGTACAATGTATGACAAATAAATTCTTTCTGATAATCTGATATGCACACACACACACGCACGCACAGCACTCGCACACACACCACACACACACACACACACATACACACACTGTGTTAAGAATTCATCCTCTTAAAGAATGTATACCTGCATAGCATTATCTACTATTAGGGACAAGCTGATTAAAACAAAACCCCCCCAAGGGAAATGGCTGGAAATTCTAAGAAGCATTTATACCTATGAACACTTCCCCTCACATTCAGACTGTAACCAGCTACAGTAAACAGTAAGGCATATTTCTGTTTTGGACTGGAGTCCTGGTTACTGCTTTGTTCACCTTTGCAGCTGGGAAAATTCCTGCGAAATATGCATTTTTTTTTGTACGTGATAATAGACTTCCTCTCATTTCCACTACTCTCTCGAATATTTCACAAAGTATGATTCACACTGGTAGGCAAATACTGCATAAAAAAAAATCACATTACTCACATTACTGAAACCTTCAGAGTGCTGTCATCAGAAATCATCTGACCACAGCACGGCATTACGTAGTGGGAGACATGGAGAAACAGCTGCCCAAGACACCGACTCAATCTGGACTTCCACTGGAAACCCAGAATTCCAACCATTCCTGTGGAGCCCAAATGAGCTCCCCATCCAGAGAAAGGGCTGACTGGAGGCTTTAATGGATTTGGTATTGACACTTATAATGACACGGGGTGAACGATTTAAAGGATGATCTAATCATTGGGATTTTTTCTTTTATGCCTTAGACGGGGATTCGGTCATTTTAAAAGATGGAACTTGAAGTGTGGGCACACTCTAAAGCCAACGTTGGAACGTTGAGTAGGGTTATATTACACAGGGGTGTTTTGGGGATATGAAATCACACACACTTTGAAAATGTCACCAAACCAGATTCTGGAATTTTAAATAAACCAAATGCATTTGTAATTTTATGAGGAAAATGCTGTACATATTTATATATACATTCTTTTGCTCTTGTGCTTTTCATATGTGGTTGGGCGCATCATTATTTCAGTACCTGGTAGTCCTTTCGCCTTACACCAGTCTCCTTGTAGAGTAACGTTGGTCGCACTAATGTGCTCAGTGGGGGGGAAAGCAGAGCAGAGAACAGCGTGTTTGGCAAGAGCCTGTTCCCTCTGAAGGGTTGTGACCTCAGTGCACCTGGGCACAGTTCACTGCTGGGCATCATTAGCCATTATGATTAAACTAGGGGCTCAATTCAGGTGAAGGCACCAAGCCAGCCAGTACAGTGCATACAGTGTTTGCATGCAGAAATAGTTATAAACCAGTAACAATGGGTGCACTCTGATTACTAAGAAGGTGTGGGTAATTGATTGGTATTGAATCCACGCTTCCAAAATAATATTATTACTGAACCTCTATGCTCCAAACGATTATTACTAGAAGTCAACATTAGCAAAAAAAACGTCCTGTCAGGATGCATATGCCACACGCAAGGATACATAAATTTCATCTGCTTGCGTGCAAATGAAAGTGACAACAGGTGCACTGGAGGCTCGACAGCAACACAACCCACAGAAAGGAAATGGTTTTGAAGGTGGTGGCTACAGGCAATTACTCTCTCCTTAGACTTCCTGCCTGATTTGTCTTCTACAATACTGCACATTTTCATTTTGCTAGTGTCCTTGTTACTGTAGCATGAGGCGTTACCTGCAACCCACTCAGGTTGGGCAGGTAGGCCAGATCCTCCAGGAGAAGTATCTGCTGTATCTCCCAACCTCAAGAGCACGGAGGAGATACCAGGACACGGGCCGGTACATGAGCAGAGTTGGCCAGTGTAGCAGAAGTGCATGAGCCCAGTATCCGACTGGTTTGGTGGTGGTTCGTTGAAGATCTGTGGAAAGCACATCTTTGGAGGGTCATACAAACCTCCATGTGATGCCCGACGGGACCCTGATTGCTGTTCTCAGACTTCACGCTGGTGCAGTGGGTCCTGGGCTCCATCTGGTGTAGGACAATGCCCGGCCTTGTGTGGCCAGAATGTGTAGACAGCTCATTAATGATGAAAGCACTGATGCCATTGACTGGCCTTCATGTTCCCCTGACATGAATCCAGTTGAGAAGCTTTGGGGACCAGGTGTGGGAGGCACCCTGATGGCCTGATGCAGGACACCCACCCAGCAGGGCATCCGCAGATGCGGGCGTCACGTGGGGCCATACACATACTGAGGCACGTTGAGTTAAAATTCATGATTGATGGCATAATGAAATTCACACAAATGAAAATTGTTTACTTTGATTTTCGGTGTGATTTTGAATCCAGCTCTCAATGAGATGAAGATTTTGGTGTCCTTTGATTGTTGCTATATCATTTTGTTCTCAAAACAAAGTACACTATTTATATCAGTAAAGATCTCACACTTGTTCATCAGATCTGATTCATCATTTAAGAATTTCTTTCATTGTTTTGAGCAGTGTAATTAGGAGACAAGAAAGAGAAATCGATACGGTTACAACAAAAGGTAAAGGAATATACATTCATATGTTTATGTAAAAAAGAAAAGTAATAAAAGAGAAATGTCTATGAATAAGACATAAAGAGAAAAGCAAGGCCCTAAGATGCCGAACAGTCCGACCGACACACCACGAATGAAATGATCCAGAGGAAAGACCAAAGGCTTCTGCAAAGACAAAAGAAAACACTTAAACCAAATAGACATGAATCCTATCTCTCCATTAAGAGGGTGTGTGTATTAGAGAGAGAAAGACAAAGAGGTAGAGAGAGAAGCAGGAGAGAGAGAGAGAGAGAGAGAGAGAGAGAGAAATGTGTGTGCGTGTATGTACTCCAAGTGCCAAACCACTACCCCCTCATTACTCTACTTCTGTTCCTCCATAGTGGCTCCACTGAGGCTAAGGCAGCAACCCCCCCCCCCCCCCCCCCCCCCCACCACACACACACACACACACACACACACACACATACACACACACACAAACACACACAGCCTTACCCTCACTCCATTCACTCTCCCAGTAAAAGCACCAACCCTGCCATTAGGGAACCCTCTCACCAAACCGGGATGGGTCACAAAGTCTGGAGTGTTTGACCGCGTCATCACATTCCCCTACACCAGTGTCCCCTTACCACCACGCCACTCTAGCACTCCTGCGTGTCATCACTTTTTCTGCCGGGTGATTGGTCTGTTCAACCCTATTGAAAGTTTAATATGGGGACATTCGTGGGGCACAAAGTAAACTGTTACAGGATTGACACAAAACGAGCATTCAACCTGTGACGAGCGCAGCAGACAGAGGCGATGACTGGGGATTACTCCAGACTTCCATTCATCATAATACTAGAGAAAACAGAAGTCATGTGACAGAAGAACACGCACGCACACACACTGACTGGATTATTCACACCCAGCCTGGTTGAGGTAAACAATAACAGGCCCCTCCCTTGTGCGCTGCGGCTGCAGTCTGTCTGGGACACATCACGTGAGAAAGCAAGAGGAAAAACACGAGTGTTATTATAGTAGTGCCTGGCAGCGTATCATTTGGAGGGTGGAGTAGTGATCAGGTTACCCCGCACCACAGCGCCCGGGTTGCGACCACGCTAAAGAAAGACGAGAGGCCCAGCAACGGCATCATCACTACTGTGGAGTAATGCAGCGGAACACAAGTGGTGGTTAACCACGGTGAGCCAATACACACACACACACACACACACACACACACACACATCTGCGCACGCGTGCACACACAAACACACTCACACACGATCACGCACACACTCACAAACAAACACGCACACAAAAATGTCCAGAAAACATGTGATCTGCCCCATGTCTCATCTGTGGACTATGGTGGGACATATGCTCATTTGAAGGTCATCCAGAGAACATTTGTATTGTCAGAAGTAAATTTTCCAGATATTTCAGATTTCCATTTTGAAATTAATGGAAAAATAAATAAATAAGGGTAACACTGACAGTTCATAAATGTGATAAAATCCAATTGAAAGGACATGGATACAGGGACTGTATGAAAATGACAGCGCAGTCAGAAGAGGAAGAGGCTTTTATTAACACACCACCCCGTATTCAAGCTGTGTGCTTATGTTCAACATTTGGTTTTGCTTTGTAACAGGGACATTGTGGAAGTCTGCTGAGCTAGATTTGACAAAGTGACATTGCTCAGTTTACGACAGTGGCCCACGATGCCCACTCAGTACATGAAGATAAAACGTAGAGAGTGCATCAACTTAACCACCCCACATAAAAGAGACACAGACACAGAGAGAGGAGGGAGAAAGAGAGAGAGAGAGAATAGGGAGAGAGAGAGGGAGAAGATGGAGAGAGAGGGAGAGAGAAAGAGCAGAAAGGGAGGGGAAGAACAAGAAAAGAAAATGTTATTGGGGCCAATAAAACCAGGCACTTATTTCATTTTAAGCATACTGACCTGTTCATAACCTTTTAAAATATGCTACCTCGTCTCAAAGGGGCAGAGTGCAAATTAATAGTAGGCAATGAGAGACAGCATGTGCTAAAATATGAATGTGTCGCTCGCCAAAATTGGAAAAATTAAAGGGGAAATATACCGGGCCACATATATTTAGAGGGTTTACCATTTACGTGGGAATCGCTTAAAGACGACTGCAAGAAAGACTTAAAAGTTGAGTTGGACTGCTATGTGATGTACAGGGATGACTGCAGTAGGTTTAACTGTGAAAATGTTTTTGAATGGCTGTGGAACAAACTTGACGACATACGGTAATTTTATATATTGACCTGAAGTCAACATATTCTTAAACCACTTTAAGTGTGTTGCAAATCCGTTTTAAGTGTTTCTCTTGCCCTTATTATTACTTTGACCTCTGATGAAAACCACATAAGCATAGCAAAACTAGCCACATAAGTATGAAAGTCATTCTATGAACCACCAGTAATTTTTGAGGGTTTCAGCACAACACAGTTAATGGTGTGAAAAACACAAGAATACCTCTTCTCATCACTACGATCTGTTATTGTACCATTAAAGGAACATGGTGAATTCAAGCAGCCAGATAAGTCAAGTGACTGAATTACAGCAAAAGTGATGAGCTGGCAGACTCGTGCCTAAACATGTCCTATGGTCTGAAATCTACGTGGGAAGTGTACGTGTAAAGCGACAAACTTCCTACTTTTGTGTCAGCCCATGACTCAAGCCTGCATGGAAGACCAACACACTGACAGACAGTCAGACAAACAACTTCAGAGACTCGTTCTATAATAATTTCAGTGGTAAGACAATTCAGTGGTATTGGGACATTTCTTAAAACCTAGACTGAACTTGAACGTTTTGTGTTACTGCGTACACAGAGCTGGTATGGGCAACCACGGAGCCCAGGAGAGCAGTGAAGCCCTCACTACGTTGCCCTGCACTGGTTATATGGAGCACTGAGACTGGGTTCCCAGTCCCAGAGTAGAATGAGTCCAGCTCCTGCTGCAGTGTGAGGAAATGCACGTAAGGCCCCAGCAATGGCCTTGAAACACCCATGTTCACAGTGGTGCACATGCCAAACCAAGCGCAACTATTATCAAGACAGTACCGAAACCCACACAAAAAGAGACGTTTGCACTACTTGAACTTGGTTCGACGTGTACATGCACACTCATCTCCACATAGGCACCGCAGCTGTAGAGACACCCTGTAGAAAACCCCACGTTTAACCACTCCTGCCACACCTGTCTGTGCAACATTTAATGTCTGTCTAGACTTAATCCTTTACAGTTACAGTGAATAGACAAAAGCATTTCACCTCATGGAAATGTGTCATTGGTCAACCCTGTCACGAACATTTGTACTGAGAAACGTGTCCTTCGCTGTTCACCATCAAACTTAAACTCAGCGTTATGGGCTCACTATTTAAAGGAACTGGGTTTATGTACATACATTTTGGTATTCTGTGTGCCTACCAACTTTTGTCACAGATTGTGAAAGAAGACAACCCTAGTTGTACTTTTGGGCTGCCTACGTTCAGAATTGGCACCTTTACACTGAGTTCTGAGTCATCAGAATTATATGGAAACCCTGTCAGAGCTTCTCCACCCATGAGGACTGGCTACCGATACGGAGCTACAGCGTTTGGTATTATTTATTTTTTCAAGCGCATGACCTGCTAGGAGATAACAGCTAACCATATCAGCCTGTAGAAGAGCTGAGTGGATAATGTTAGCTTTTGATGGCGACATCCCAGCTACAGTCGGCAAAAACTCTCACGTGTGCTAACCACAATGTCTGACTGCTTTTCCCCAATTTGGGTCAGTACTATGCCGGACAGGCAACATTTTACTACATGAAGGATCAATACCAACTACCCATGGCAAAACTTCAGATGAGAAAAATATATATTAATTTAAATAATATACATTTAGAATTAATTTAAATTCATAATTCATAATGAATTTGAGTGTTGAAATAATATATTAGATTTAATGTTCTAATGTGCTGAATAATTACACATTGACACTATTAACACTATTAATGTTTTACTTGATCAACGTCGTAACTTTTCCCCTTAGAGTCCTCACATAGTGATGAAGTTGCCTTCATTGTATTCTACTTAGGTAATCAGGGGTTGGCGAGGTTAGCATGTTGTGCTAGGCAAAATGTACTTTACATCTGTCTGTGTTTAGGCAAACGGATGAGCTTTGCAGTGTGTAAGTATGTATGTTAGTGTGTGTGTAGCTGCTAGAAAGAACAGAGATCTGACCTCAGAGCAATCTCAGAGTTTGACTCTGGTTCAAACATATATGGTTGCACCACCGTGTTTTCTCTGGCAGTTCACACTCAACAGTTGCAATGGTAGCACAGCAAACCCTAGAGAGTTGGGGGGGGCAGGAGTGGCTCATTATCATTTAAAGGGACAGGCCTTCAACCGGCCTCAGCAGGGCTGTTTTGACAGGGTGAGGAGGCAGCTGTGGCACTTGAGCCTTGTGATTTTTTTAACAAAGTACGTCACACACGTTTCATTAAGACGCCAGGGAACTGTGTCAGGTTCTATAACGGAGGCATAAGACCCAATGAATCTCATTTTTGAAACAACGAAACTCGGGGTATGTTCAGGATATAAAACAAACCAACAAAACCTGCGGGGCGGGGCATGTTATCTTTCAGCTTTTATTGACTTTAGTTATGGATGTTTTTAAATCGTTGGAATGTACTGCAGCAATGGCAAACAGCTCCAAAAACTGAAGCGTGATGTTAGATCTGAATACTATGAAGGCTTAGACGATGGTGGAAGGCTCCAGTGAAACACCACTTCTGAGTATTAATGCTACAGGTGACCTTGTGTGATGTGCTGTAATAAATAAAAGAAAGTCAGCTTTCATTCAGGTTTGGGTTGAAAAGCAGTCATCTTATCCTTTAATGCAGCGTAGTATGAATAATGTATTGACTGAGATTGCATAATTATATCTGTATATAATATAAATTAACTGGAACTGGGGAGAACTGGATCTGCAGAGGAGGACACCATCCCAGGCCTGGGACACAAGTGGGCCTGACCACAGTGCTACAGCCCAGCCACAACAACTACAAGGGGTGTGTGCTGCTGGGTTGCTGACCCAGACTGTGACAAAACAAACACCAATAAAGCCAGCCATTTGTATGCATTTTAAATGCAATATACTACAATGTCTTCTAATAACACGGGACATAGTTTGAGATGGAAATAATCAAGACATGTTAAATAAATAAAATGAGATATCTTTTCAAGTTCACTGTTAGACCAAGCACATATAAAATCTGTGTCTGTTTCTCCACATCATCTATGCTGCTACACCCAATAAAGCAAGTTCAGAGATGTTGGCGTCAGCTGGACTCTTCCTGTAATAAGCCTGAGGCAAAAGATGAGTGTTTGTGGGCCTGAGTGATGTGTATGTGTGTGTGTGTGTGTGTGTGTGTGTGTGTGTGTGTGTGTGTGTGTGTGTGTGCAAACAAACCAATTTGGTTAAAACGCATACAGGAATAAACAAAAGTCTGGCCCTTTGCTCCTATAATAAGCCTGTTAAAAATATGAGCTCCAGTGATCACATGTGAACCCAGTCCAACAGCCGTCTGGTCAGGGGCTCTGGTCCTAGCGCTGAGCACGTCACACGGGCTAATCTGTCTTCATGAGGGCTCGGGAAGTCAAGGTCCTGGCTTTCTTGTTGCGAAGGAGAGGAGAAAGACACCTTCATTTCGGTATGTGTCTCTGTCCAGACAGAAAGCAACATTTGTTGGCGCATGTGTCTGTGTCCAAGCAGCATAAATCACTGTCTGCCTTCCACATATTAACAGAGTATTAGTCACCACACCACCATTCAGACACATGCCTCAGAATGTTCCCAACTGCAAAAAGATGAATGGTCTCACACAAATGGAAAAAAGAGAGACAGAAGGAGGGAAGGAAGGAGAGAGTAAGAGAGAAAGACAGAACAGGGGAGGGACAGATTATTGAACTGTTACACTATACCATTCATCATATCTTACAAAGTGTCTGGGGGAAATTCTGTTTCAAATACAGGCAGTCAAAGATTTTTGATGTTTACCAGAGACGTTTAAACTACTCAACGTGGGAATGAAGCCCTTAGTGCCTACGCTAATGTTTACGACCTGACTGGTGTTGCTGCGGTCATATACGTTGCTGACAGATGCTAAGTGAATCTGTCGTGAGTTCCCCCAGGCATGCCCAGATATCTCTACCCATGATCTCTAGGGTCTAGACTAGGGTCTCTACTACGTACTGCTCCAAAATCGCCAAAACAACAAAACGCACCGATTCCACATGTATTTGAATTTGTGTTAGTAAGTTCACACACCTGCTAACCTGTCTGAACTGGACATCTGTTGGTGAGGATATTAACTACCAGTCACTGCAGTGCTACTCGCGCTCTCGTGTTTAAAGGGATTTGTTCCTGTTTTACTTTCTTTATGACTTTTGTTAGTAAACGTTCATGCCACAGAGCTCCTGAGGGACTCAACCAGTTTATAGAGAGAAGGGTTTATACACAGCTGGGCTTTAACCAGCTCAGGCACAGTCCATACACAGCTGGGCTTTAACCAGCTCAGACACAGTCCATACACAGCTGGGCTTTAACCAGCAGTAGTAATGAAAATGTGGAATGTTGAATTTTTTACAGAATTGCGTCTCCTGGACTTAGCAGACAGCTAGTTGCTGTGTGTGTCGTCCCCCCCCGTGTCTTTAAATCATTACTATGTGCTCCAAGGTCACGTCTACCTTCTGTCATCCATGTAATAACATCATGAAGTGTGGGAGTGTGACACCAACACCTCTACACGCCTCACACCCCTAATCACAGCTGCCGTCATGACAAGGTCACGCTCAGGAGGCCCCTCACGTGCCCACGCGCCCATCAGACGGAGCTACGCTGGACGGATTGGGTTTTGTTTTAATGGGCAATACTGCATGCCTGTTGACACACAACTGACAGATTAGCATTACAGCATTATTCAGAGGGAATACACGCACACACGCGCACACGCGCGCACAGTACACCAGGTGAAGTCTGGGTCATGAGGTTCACAGCGTGTGTCTGGGTGCGTGCGACATGGGCCTGTCGTGTCCTGAAGAACCACCCGCACTCAACACAAAGCCGTGACACACCTAGCGGCTCCTTCTAAACATAGCTGACCACAGCAGCCTTTTTCCTTTATCCCCCCCCACACACACACACACACACTCTCTCTCTCTCTCTCTGTCTTTCTCTTTCTCTGTCTCTCACCATCCCTCTATGGAAAACCAAGAGCTCTACCCAGATGGTACACTTCTAGAGAGGACATATTTGCTTCCTTATACCATACTGAGTTGCCTCTTCAGTGAAGTCCATCTATCTTTATTTCTTCACACAGCAGAAGAAAAACCATACTGCTGGTATCCTGGGGTCAACATCCCCGCTCAGTCCTGTCACACACATATTCAGCGCTTTTTCACATTTCTGCTGTGATAGCACTGAACACCGTGAATAAACGCAAGCTACTGGTATAAAACTCTCTGGTAAAAGACAATTAAATAAATAAACTAAAAACATTTTGGTTTTTTAGTAAAAAGCAAGTCTTCAGAAGCTCTACTTCTAAACCAGTCACACAACCTTGAACACAATCTGTTTTACTCTAGCAAAAAACACTCCAGTACAAAAAACAAAACAAAAAGACAACATGCCCGCTCATGCTTGTGGTGATTTAACGATGGCAACATGAAGGTTCTGTTATCATTTCAGAATGCTCTGACAGGACATGGCTGTCGAGTGTGTGTGTGTGTGTGTGTGTGTACTCTCACATGTCTGCGTGTACATGTGTGTATGGACGCGACTGCAGCATGTGTCTGACCCGCCCAGTCAAAACAGAGGCACAGAGGCCGTGAACATGGCAGATCCTATCAGAGAGCAGGAGCTACAGCTATCAGAGCATCTGCAGTGGCTCTACCTGAGCCTGCCGACCTCACCTTATCCTCCAGTCTGATCAGCCTGGCTCCAACACTGTGATATTCCTTATCTACGCCTTTTTCTGAGAACATACACACACACAAACACAGACACACACACACAGATTACTGAAGGATATAATTCAGTTTTTAAAAAGCTATTTAAAACACACAGGTCATAGGAGATGGCAGTGTGTGTGTGTGTGTGTGTGTGTGTGTGTGTGTGTGTGTGTGTGTGTGTGTATGTGTGTGTGTGTGTGTGCGCGCGCGCGCTCAGGCTGCTGATCTGAGACTGCTCCAGCCATGTATGATGAGGCAACAGCTGGCCCTACATATCTACAAGTACATTCTATAAAGAAAAACAAATCTCTCTCAGTATCTCTCTCTCTCAGTATCTCTCTCTCTCTCTCTCTCTCTCTCTCTCTCTCTCTCTCTCTCTCTCTCTCTCTCTCTCTCTCTCTCTCTCTCACTCACTCACTCTTTCACCCACAGTACTGAGGCTGGATCATGTTTACCTGGCAGAAACATTCCTGGCTTCCCCAACGTGTGATCCAGCCTGGGGGAGAAACAGCGGGAAACAATGACGTGCACTGATTGTTTGAGGGGGGGCCGTGGCCCAGCCGCCCCTTCCTCGTACGAGGGGGGGCCAGAGGGCCGGCCGCGCAGACGTCCCGGGGTGTCTCACCGTCTCTGCAGCTCCTTGATGCGCACGGTCATGTTGAGGTGGCCCTGGGAGTACTGCTCAATCACGTCCCGCACGTCGTAGGGCTTCCTGGTTTGCTGCGGAGGACGCAGACAGAGGCATGAAAAGGTCCCGTCACCTGCCCCAGCCTTTCTGCCCACCCCCCCTGCACACAGGGGCTTTCACTTCCATGCTTTGTTGCCTTGACAGGAGTAGAAAAGTCACCAAACGGCATGGGCGTAGCAGATTGTGGAGGGACCACAGGGCGTTGTGGACTGTGCTGAGTTTGGTTGGGATGTAGAATGTTTAAAGACAATTGCTGAAGAATTGAAGAAGCAATTATTTTTTAAGAATCAAGAAACCCACTTAACTGTACCTGAAATTTCCGTCTGGCTACAAAGTACTGCATCCGCCTTATGACCTTGACTGCTGATCTTTGTGCCGGTGAAAGCCTGCACGGGAGAAAACACTGCTGGTTTAACCTGAATGGACACAGCAATCCTACCAAAGTGTGGAATCAAATACAAGCTCATCACACACAGAGTTTCAGCCTGTGATCAACTCAATAATGCACAAATTAACAGGGTTCATGTACTAGGGAAAAGGTTGGTTGTGTGAGTTTGTGTGTGTGTGTGTGTGTGTGTGTGCGTGCGATGTGCATGCTTAGGAATGAGCTTGCATGTGTTTGCCAAAAATCTTTGTTGGTTAGTTGTAAATCATCGTCATACTTTAAAATCTCAGATGTATTCCCAATGCTTAATCACTTTAATTTCCTACATTTAACGTTATAAAGAGCCATTTTTTTGTGTGGGCCTGACTACAGTAGATATTATTCTTATCAGCACTGGCTGAGCCAAGAGATAAGAGGAAGACTCTCCTCGTGTCTGGCTCTAAACATCTGACCTTTAGGTTTATCTCTGACTTCAAAGTGCTGGGTTTATCCTCAGCTCGGTTCTGCACGACATGAAGTAAAAAGACTGATGAAGAGCACAGTTCACCAATAGAGAGGAGAGAGGAGAGGAGTGGAGAGAGAGGAGAAGAGAGGAGTAGAGGAGAGAGAGAGAGGAGAAGAGGGGAGAGGAGAGAAGAGAGAGAGGAGAAGAGAGAAGAGGGGAGAGGAGAGAGAGGAGAAGAGAGAGAGGAGTAGAGGAGAGAGAGGAGAAGAGAGAGAGGAGAAGAGAGAGGAGTAGAGGAGAGAGAGAGGGGAAGAGAGGAGGGGAGAGAAGAGAGAGAGGAGAAGAGAGAGGAGTAGAGGAGAGAGAGAGAGGGGAAGAGAGAGGAGGGGAGAGGAGAGAAAGAGGAGAAGAGAAAGAGGAGTAGAGGAGAGAGAGGAGATGAGAGAGAGGAGAGGAGAAAAGAGGAGAAGAGAGAGAGGAGGGGAGAGGAAAGAGAGGAGAAGAGAGAGGAGGGGAGAAGTGAGAGAGAGGAGAGAGAGGAGTGGAGAAGAAGGGAGGGCAGTGAGGGTGCAAATAAGTGGGCATTGACATGGAGGGAAAATGGAGCAGGTTCAAAGGAGAGTGTCATATCCTCCTGCACAAACAAAACCGTACGTCACAAACATCTGTGTCTGAGGAATGCAGGCCCGTCTCTCTCTCACACACACACACACACACACACACACACACACACACACACACACACACACACACACACACACACAAAATGACGCTTCAACAACCTTCCTTCACCTAACCACAAAAGGCCACCATGTGTTAGTGCCTCTCCAGCCAGCCCTTTCTAGATAAGCCCCTGCGTGTGGTTAGTGAGATGTGCTCTACACAACATAAATCAGTTCCCTCTGCCACGGGCCTTTGTGAGGCTCTGCTGGGAGGCCTGCTTGTTATGACTGCTGGCCTCTCCCCGGCCTCTGCCCTGTTTCTTTGTGGCGTCACCAGCCAGCGAGGAGGTCTTAATTAGAGGAGGGGTCCGAGCAACAAAAGCCTCCAGCGGACCGACACGCACAGTAAAGCGCGCACATCAAAGGAAACATAATGCACACTGTCTCCCCTCACCCTCCTGCAACCCGCCATAAAGTCTCCCTGTCTGCCCCTCCCTCTCTCTCCCTCTCTGTCCCTCTCTCTCTCTCAGTCCCTCTCTCTCCCTCTCCCCTCTCTCTCTCTCCCTCTGTCCATCTCTCTCTCTCCCTCTCTGTCCCTTTCTCTCCCTCTCAGTCTCTCTCTCTTTCTCTCTCTCTCTCTGTCTCTGTCCCTCTCTCCCTCTTTGTCTCTCTCTCTGTCCCTCTCTCTCTCCCTCTCAGTCCCTCTCTCTCTCTCCCCCTCTGTCTCTCTCTCTATCTGTCTGTCTATCTCTCTCTCTCTCTCCCCCTCTCTCTCTCTCTCTCTCTCTCTTTTTCAGTGAGGTTCAGTGCGTAAGGTGAATGCAAACAGCATGAAAAACATCCGGAGCAGAGTTGTTTTCTTCTGTACATGTGACGGAGGAAGAGAATAGGGCATAATTGGGAAAGAAAACACATGCTTCAAAACAGAGGAACAAAAAAACCCAAAAAACCACACCCACACAGTTAAATCCCCAGCTTGCATCCTCCAGATCCGGATGAAACAGGAATCTGAATCAATGGAGCTCCTTGTCAAATTTTACATTTACAATATGTTTACTTCTGTTTGTGCAAATATCCTGCAGAACGGTTCAAACTGATTTGCTGTGAAAATGAAAGATAAATCATGTCTCCTTTATGTGTGTGTGTGTGTGTGTGTGTGTGTGTGTGTGTGTGTGTGTGTGTGTGTGTGTGTGTGTGTGTATGTGTGTGTGTTTGGTGTTTTGTGACCCTTACAGCTTGGCATTAACCGTGGATTCCTCTTAACTCAGCCCTGCTTAACACCCGCACACAACACTCACATTGTGTGCGTCTCTCTATGATCTGAGCGAAAAGGTTGTTGTCTCGTACTGAATCTGAGTGTGCGGCTTGGGGCCACCTGGGTGTGGATGGTGTATTTCACTGCACTTCACTAAGTCGGCTGGATGACCTTGAGAAAACACATACATACACAGACACAAACAATGACACCCACAGACGAACACAGACACACAAAAACACACACTGATCCAAAAGCTCCCAGCAAGGATGGTCTCTTTTTAATTTGTCATTGCACACCCAACTAGCATTTTCATGGACTCCTTGGCCAGTTTGGAGAGGTTCTAGAATCAACCCAAACATATTCTAGAATGTTTAGAGCTTTGAGCTCAGTTGTGGAGAATTCTGCGTTCTTCCAGCCTGAGGGAAACTTTTACCAACTAACCAACCTAAAAGAAGCTTGGTCTCTACCTAACATCTTGTGTTTCACTCAAAATCTTGAACTATGGCTGTCAAACTTATTAGTTGAACATCACATAATTACAGTAACATTGCATGTGATGTGAAAATAATTAAAATACTAAAAAACACTAAAATAATTAACAACTAAAACTGACATAACCAGACCGGAGTATGAAACAACGTAAAATCAACACTTAGCTATAAACTTTTCTAAAGTTTTCTAATTTTGTCAAATCTGAAAACAATATAATGGAACTTGCAGGGTGGGGCTGTTTGGGTCACTTTAGGGTTACTTTCTTTCCACTGGTTGAGTTTCAGACTTTAGTCTTCTGTTTCTTTTTTTCCTGGAGGTAGATATTTCGCTGAGGACACGTTTCTGGGAGCATCTCTGGGCCTCTGCTGTGCTAGTCTGGAGGTCTGACGGTATTGCTGTGACTAGGTCGTTGCTATCACAGTTTCTACACAGAAGACGGTGCTGTCCCAAACGGAGCCGCACCAACGCACAACTGATTCATGTGACCCGATCACCCGACTCTAACTCCAACTTGCCCTCCACAGCTCCGCCCCAAAGAGCTCGATGACGGCTGCACCACACGCGAAACCCAGAACGCCCACGGCCCCTGCCGACTCCCCGAGCCGCCGTGCCATATTACTGGCAGGGTGAGTTCTTCTGCGCTAGGCTCTCCAGGCGCCAGTCCCCAGCAGCACGGAGCTCTTACTCAAGAACGACTCCGTCTGTAAAGAACCCCATAAATCAGCTACGGAGATGATTGCTGTCCTTTTGTTAACCTGCTCCAGCACCGCTATTCTGTTTGCATTATGGCGGGTGACATGTTTGCAGCCCCCTCTTAAGTACACTGAAACTCAGCTACAGAGGTTTCATCATTTTCCTGTAGCTGCATCACTCTACATTATTAAACACATTCCTGTCCACGCCATGAATTTAATTAAGCATCCATGAATGAAGAGGATTCATCAAAGCCCCCCACTGCTCCATGGTACAACACTGTGTGTGTTGAACAGTGGGGATAAAATACTGGCTGTAGTTTGGCTCAGACGTCCTTGGGCTCTTCTCTATGAATATCAACGTGTGCCCACAATGAGGAGAAACATTTGAATGCATCAGCCTTGTTCTTCCAACAGTAACTGCTGTGTTGCATAATTCAAGTACATGAATAATGAAGAAAATAGGTCAATGCCCCCCCCCCCCCACCCACCCACCCACTCACTTTAACCACAACTGTTTCTCCTTCTTGCTTAACAAGTCAAAGACATATGATTCTAGAAATTGTAGAAGATTTTAGCATAGAAGCTAATAAGAATGTTTGGGAATCCTGCCAAATGTTTGCTACAGAGCACCAATATTTCAGATTTCATACCAATTATCAATATTAAGCTAGTGTGTACTTTTCCTTCAGAGGTTTGCTAACAGTTTCTGACTATACAATACAATAGAGGCAAATTAACCAGATGGGTGAAACTAGAACCCTTCTGTCTACTGTAGCTTACTGTCTGAGACAGACAGGGTCATGACGAAAAATAATAAACAAAAGCAAAAGAGCCTTGATCTAAATATTACCATAAATAAATGTTTGTAACTAATAAATAATAGTTTTGGTCCTACTGCTGAGGTGCATACTACCTGCACCCATAATCCTCCTCAGTTCTGGAGTGGCTGGTGTATCATTAGGAAATTGCTGCCCTGATTTCAAAGGTTGGCTGATGAGCACATTGATCTTTTAGCTTTGTCTATTTAACAGGAAAAGGAAATAGTCTGAGCTCCTTTAAGGCAAAAACAATCATGTAATCAACTTCAAAGCACTTCAAAGAGGCACGAGGCCCACAAGAGCGCTGGGATCTAAGGGCCTTGAGGTGGACGTCACGGAATAAGGTGTAAATTCATTACGTTGTGATAAATAACAAAAACAAGAATCAGTGTGTTTAGAGATAAACAATGGTGGTCACACCCACTGAGATACAAATGAGGAAAAGCAAAACAAAGTGAAATAAATAAAAGATTAATAAGAACATGAGCAGATCAGTCAATACACACACAAACACACACACACACACAGACACACACAAATATACACACGCACACACATACATATGCACGCACACACACACACACTCACCGGACACTTTATAAGGTACACCTGTCCAACTGCTCATTAACGGAAATGTTGTTGAATCAGCCAGTCGCATGGCAGCAACTCAATGCATTTAGGCATGTAGACATGGCCAAGACGATCTATGCAGAAGAGCATCTCTGAACGCACAACACGTCGAACCTTGAGGTGGATGGGCTACAGCAGCAGAAGACCACACCGGGTGCCACTCCTGTCAGCTAAGAACAGGAAACTGAGGCTACAATTCACACAGGCTCACCAAAATTGGACAATAGAAGATTGGGAAAACGTTTCCTGGTCTGATGAGTCTCAATTTCTGCTGCGACATTCGGATGGCAGGGTCAGAACTTGGCCTCAACAACATGAAGGCATGGATCCATCTTGCCTTGTATTAACAGTTCAGTCTGGTGGTGGTGCAATGGTGTGGGGGATATTTTCCTGGTGCACTTCGGGTCCATTAGTACCAATCGTGTCAACGTTACAGTCTACCTGAGTATTGTTGCTGACCATGTCCATTCCTTTACGACCACAGTGTACCCATCTTCTGATGGCTACTTCTAGTAGGATAATGTGCCATGTCATAAAGCGTGAATCATCTCAGACTGGTTTCTTGAACACGACTATGAGTTCACTGCACTCGAATGGCCTCCACAGTCACCAGATCTCAGTCCAATAGAGCGCCTTTGGGATGTGGTGGAACGGGAGATTCACATCATGGATGTGTAGCTGATAAATCTGCAGCAACTGCGTGACGCTATCATGTCAATATGGACTTTGTTCTTAATAAGACTGAACTGTTTTGCAGGATTAAATATGTAAAGAGCTAATCTGTTAATTGCTACGTGACATGGGTTCTACAAGTAACTACTGGATCAATTAATTGTTTTTAACCATTTCCAAAGCAATGTGCTATTGTGCCTTGAACTACCCCAGCCTGGGGGCTGATGTTAGGATTAAAATGTCCGCTGTCATCATGTTCCATGGTAACACCAGCAAATGGGCACAGACTGCATGAAAGGTTGAAGCCACGATATCCACATGGCCCCAGACGGAAGCCGTTCAGCCTGGTTTAACGCCTACCGCGGTGTGGAGAGCAGACTTTGACCTTCAGAGTCCAAGTTAAGACCTTTCCCCTTCAGGATATGGTCTTACAAAACCCAGCCATCTCTCAAAGAAGTTATTCTAGTCTGCCCATGCGATCCACTCCCTTTGCTGAATGGAATAACAATCGCCCCCAGTTAGGACCCTCACGTCTGACCACCGCTCTGTTCTCCATGCAGCCCGGTCTTCTGCTCAAAGAGATAAAATATATGATATTCCTAAGAGCGAAAGCAAACTCAGGGATTGTAGTATGTGTGTGTGGGTGGTGCTTGTTACAGAAAGACTGATGAATTTTCAGTGTGTTGACACACAACTGGGAGAGGAAAACGGGAAAGGCAGAATAGTCTGGCAGTGCGGCGACAGAGAAGAAAGAACAAGGAGGAAAAAGGATAGAAGCGATGACAGTGAGAGCTTATCCTCTCCCTCTGGCCCTGAAGGTGTGAGAGGCCCTGCTGCTACACACCACACACACACACACACACACACACACACACACACACACACACGCACACACACACACACATACACACACATATACACACACACACACACACATATACACACACACACACACACACACACACACACACACACACACACACACGCACACACACACACACATACACACACATATACACACACACACACACACATATACACACACACACACACACACACACACACACACACACACACACACACACACACACACACACACACACACGCACACACACACACACATACACACACATATACACACACACACACACACATATACACACACACACACACACACACACACACACACACACACACACACACACACACACACACACACACACGCACACACACACACACATACACACACATATACACACACACACACACACATATACACACACACACACACACACACACACACACACACACACCACACACACACACACACACACACACACACATACACACACACACACACACACACACACACACGCACACACACACACACATACACACACATATACACACACACACACACACATATACACACACACACACACACACACACACACACACACACACACACACACACACACACACACACACACACACACACACACACACAAAACCGTGCAAGTCATCCATCTTTGTCACAAGGATCTTTGCATAAGCAATCAACAGCACTCACACTCATTCAAAACAAGGTGCCGTGCATGTGCACGAGTGTGAAAGTGTACTGGCACGGTTGTATGTGGGCCCGTGCATACGTGCACACCTCATGTATTCCATGCATTTGTTGACAGAGGGGTTTGGCTGTCCTTTCATTAGTCCCCTTTCCACAGCGCAGTAAGCAAACACGAAGGGATCACTTTCTGGAACTGATAGGCACTGACTGCTGAAACAATACTGGCATGAGGATGAAGTGTAATTGGGTTTATGCTGGAGCAGGAGCTGCAGGGACGGGGCTGCACAGCTGGGCGAGCCCTGTGGTTCTGAGGATACAGTTACAGGTAAGCAATACCCACCGGGGCCTCAGCCAAAGTGCCAAAGTTGGAGAACACGGTTCATATTTTTGCCATTTGGAAGTCAAGGATGGAATGAATATATTGAAACAGGCAAGAAAATAAGCCAGTTTCTCTCTTTCTCTCTCTCTTACACACACACACACACACACACACACACACACACACACACACAAATGCGCATAAATTCAGACACACAGGCAATGACCTTCGCCATTCCCCTCCATCCTTGAACACTATTGGATCTTACACATAAGATACCCTCATGGACATATTGGCTTTATTTGCTCTCGAACCTCAAACACAATTAGCTAATCTGGTCCCAGTACTTACTTGTCCTGCTTGTGTCTGCTGCTTAAGTAAACCGAGACTCAACATTAAATGAGGCAGCTGATGTTGCAGGATAACCTTGAGACACCATGGTCACCGTTTTTAAGCATTCACACTCCACCCATGAAACGCTGTCTGAACTCCGGCCAGCATGTCTGTTTGCATTAGGCTTGGACACTGGATGCCAGGACTGACCGAGCCTTCCAAAGCAAAGGAGGCACATGAAAACAAAACAGGAGAAAGATGATCTGAATGTTTGCCATGGACAACAGGGTGGATTTGGGAAAATGACCTTTTGGGGATTCCATGATGACCTCAGTAAGGAGACGCCGGCGTTCCAGTGCATTATGGTCTTAGCCTGTGAACCTTGACTGTGCATAACTGCAAGCTGAGGATTTCTGTAGCCAGTAAACAAAGGCCAACAGTCTCACGGGAGGCTAATCACACTAATCGCCTGTAATTTAAGGTTGAATCAATATTAGCCATCACTCTCAGTTTGAAGATAACACTCTTACAACTCGTTATGTTGTAAGACAAAATGACTAGTCACAAGATGACTCGTTCAAGAAGCACTTCAAAAATACTAATAAAATAACAATATAAACTAACCTCTTATACACATGGACTTAATGTGCAACCGACTAGCTAAACGACCATGACTGAAACGCACTGGCTAAAACTGGAAAATACAAAATACAAAAACAAAATACTAGAGAGCTGCTCTATCCACCTTATATCCAATATATACTTGCTAGAATAGCCATTCAGACATAATTTTGTCAATGAGTTATTCCGTAATTTGTGAAGAGAAAAAAACATAATCAAATGACGTTCACAAGATGACAACAAGGACAATTAGAATAAACGAGAAAGAGAGAGAGGGCGAGAAAAGAGAAAGAAAAGAGACAGAGGGAGAAAGCATGACGGAGATGGCGAGAGAGAGAGAGAGAGAGAGAACGAGAACCTGACAGCGCCAAACCCTCTCATGTGAGACAGGAGGGACAGGACAAAGGGAGCAGACGCATTGGGGCGGTGAGAGAGAGTGGTTATGTAGTTATGAGAGTGGCCTCCCATTAAGCCCAGAGTGGAGGGTGAGAAGCCATAATTGGATGGATGTGGAGGGCTGAAAGATGGAGCCCTGTGTGCGGAGGCTGGGAGCACACTGTGGTGGCGGGAAACAGAGGGCCTTTGACGGAGCAGAGCGTGACGGTGTAACACAATCATTTAGTTGTGCGATGGGGTGAGGAGCTCTGATGGATGGATGAGAAGGACGTTGGGGGAAATGCTAAAGCGTTTATGCAGGCCAGCGAGGAGAAAGGTGTTTGGAGGTGCTTGAAGAAAGTGGGCCAGCTCGGAGCGTGTGTGTGTGTGTGTGTTTGTGTTTGTGTGTGTGTGTGTGTGTGTGTGTGTGTGTGTGTGTGTGTGTGTGTGTGTGTGTGTGTGTGTGTGTGTGCGCGCGTGCGTGTGTGTGTGTGTGTGTGTGTGTGAGTGCATGCACATGCGCACACTTGAAAACATGCCCAAGCGAAGCATCACCAGGCCAGCTGAGGTGAGGGTTCTTTCATATTGTTATTTAGGTTTTGCAGCTGTTCAGTTCTGATTTCAGGTATCTCAAACCCAACTGGAACTAGCGTAAGTGTGCACACGTGAGAAAAGGAGCCAGTAGCCCCTCTGACTCCAATATTTAATTCAGTTTTACTAATCACTAAAACACACAAGTACTGTAAATGTAAACACAGTGGAACTAATGAGGACTAGGGTAATAAGTCATGCTATGTATTCAGCACGGTTTGGTCTATATAACAGAACTGTCATGAGCAGAGCAATTGCTTTCTTGGAGAGTTTGTTGGGACATTATATCTCTCTCTCGACAGTTTTATTCCTCTGCTGGGAGACAGAGTGGGAGGAAGATAGGGAGAAAGAAAGAAAGAAAGAAAGAAAGAAAGAAAGAAAGAAAGAAAGAACGAAAGAACGAAAGAAAGAAATGTTGGTTAAAATGTGGCAAGAATACAAGGCTGAATTCTAAAGTGTGAATGAAAGAGAGAATGAGTGGCTGTAATATGAGCAGTAGTAGTGGAGGAAGAAGCAGGGTGTTTCTCTCTCTCTCCGTCCCTGCCCCCCCTCTCTCTCCGTCCCTGCCCCTCTCTCCGTCACTGCCTCTCTCTCTCCTTCCCTGACTCCCCCCCCTCTCTCTCTCTTCTTCCCTGACCCTCTCTCTCTCTCTCTCTCTCTCTCTCTCCGTCTCTCAGAGACACATGTGCAGGCTTAATCAAGCCCGACGCCAGTGTGCAGCATTTCCATTCTTCCTTTTGGCCCCATGCCTGACAGGTCCCACTGACACAGCACTCAGCATCCACACACACACACACACACACACACACACACACACACACACACACACACACACACACACACACACACACACACAGCACTCAGCACTGCATCCACACACACACACACACACACACACACTCAGCACTGCATCCACACACACACACACACACACACACACACACACACACACACACACTCAGCACTGCATCCACACACACACACACACACACACACACACACACACACACACACACACACACACACACACACACACACACGCAAACAGAGCCAAGACTCTTACTGCAGCCAAGCAAATGTGCTTAACAGGACAGTGTTACACACACACACACACACACACTCACGCCTACTACCCAATGAGATATAATGTTTTCATTTACTGATCAAAAGTGTCACAAACGTTCATTATTTAAAAAAAATCTATATCTAGAGTACGATACAGTGCCGAGGTCATTGAGCAAACTCACTGCCAGCACCTGGGTTACAACGGCGTGTCCAGGGAAGGTTCAGTCCAACGGGGCCGAGCTGGCACGCTCTAAATGTAAGGCAACACTGTAAATGCGACTATACTGTACAATAGTTCCCAAATAGAGTGAAAGTTTCAGCACACACACGTGCTTGGCCACAGCAGCCATGTCAGAGACCTCGTGCGTTCTCTCTCTCCACTCGGGTCCATTTCTCCTGCATCATGTCTGGAAGCTGCCTGGTGCTGCTTTTCACCTATGTATTCTGTACAATAATGACCTGAAATTAATCAGATAGGTATGCTATGGTAGGTAAAATTAACTTTTGGAAGAGCTTCCTTATGGAATATTAACACAAAGCTATGTATTTGTCCCAAGGGTGCACTAAAGGAGCAGAATTTTGGTCTGTTAAGGTTCCTGCTCGACCTCTGTCGCCAAGGAAGAGAGCCCTAATAGAAACAGTGTGTGGTTGCTATTTAAGGAGCAGAAGAGAACAAGTTCAGATGAGGACAGAGGCGACGAGTGCTGCCAACAGGATATGAAACTCGCTGTTGTAATTTCTGCGTCCAAAGACAAATCAGTTGAAGGGGTCTCTCCAAAACAAGTCAGGCCCAAATGTGAGCCAGTATCTTGAGCTTTAAGATGAACGATTAATTATGGAGTTACTTGGTTCTTACCTCCCAAAATACAAATGTGAGGTCCAAGAAAACATCGTCAGGAAACATTAGGTAAATAAGGGAATGGACTCCATCGTGAGGACATGGTAGATTACAGAACTTCATTTCAGACCTTTGCCACTGACAACAGTTTAAGTATACTTATCAGCCAGGTTAAGTAAACAGTTTAAGTATACTTATCAGCCAGGTTAAGTAAACGGTTTAAGGACAGGCTTCACGTTTAAAGTGGCACTAACTATTTCCTTACTGCATTCGAACTCCCTTTTCACCCGTAATGTCCTCCTGAGTTGAGTATCACAAGGACGAAGGCAGCGTTCAAACTAAACATAGCGCCTGGATTAGCTGGTGAGGGGAGCATCACCATCGCGTTTTGCTGTTGGGAACACTGTGCTCAACTCAGGAAGTGCCTCCAGTCTGTGTATCGTCTGAGAAACTGAAGCCCAGTAAAATGCCAACAGGATATTAAACACAATGGTGAGTATTCCATCATGGGTCATTGTTTACTTAGAGCCAATAGAGCCCGCAGGGTAGGTCACAGGAAGAAGACTATTGAAATCATAGATACAATGGTTATGTGACAGATAACAGATAAGGCCTCCATCAATTCTAACTAATTCTTAAAATGTTAGACATATCTCTGTGTAACACCAATATTTTACCAGCGATGAGAACAGTTGAGTTAATTGAGTTCAATCAATAATGTGATTTTTTTAATGCTCAAATCTAAAGAAAATCCATAGGCAGATTTTTGTTTGTCTTTACTTTGTCAGGGGTCATCTGCAATACACTTTTGCACCTCACCCGAGTAATAAAACATGCATGTGGAAGGCAGCACAATAGAGAAGACAGTTTCTCATGGGTTGTATTTTCTGCAAACATGGACATTTGCATCACATGGTCATATCTCCATGCTCTATTTACAACATGTCATCCAAGTCATGATATAAATCAGTAAGTTAAACAAGAGGTGACATCTGTTTGGTAAGTAACAAGTAAATCTGGATGGGACTCAAATGACTGCTGTAATTTTCTCAGAAGAGATTGGAGTGACATAACATGGCTGACCCAGGCAGACATTGAAATTTTGAAATTATTATGAAGGAACTCTTGTAAATAAGTTGTAAATAAGACACCACCGTAAAAACACAATAGGCATCCAATGTGGCTACTTACCCACTAATGGTCCTTTAATCCACAGGTGAATGCAGTTTATTTAGGTTATTTCCCCTGTGTTCCCCTGGCCAGATGAGCTATTGTCTGTGAGGTACAAGTAAACAAAGTGACTGTAATGTGATCAGCGGTCAGTAATGTCAGTAGGAGACTACTGAAGCTCTTATCCGACAGGATCAGTAGGGCGACTGCCTGGGCACATACACCAGGGAGAAATATGATGAAGGGTTAGAAAAACAGCTTTCCGAGTCTGAGGAGAGCCACAGGAGTTTGAGGACAGCTGTGTCAAAACCACGTCCTCCAGTGAGGTGTTTAATCTAACCCTACCATCCAACCCTACAGCACAAATCGAGCATCACTACCTGACCCTCCTAAATAACTCCAGATCTTTCAGCAGAATTTACTTCATAGTCACGCCGCACAAAGTAGTGGTTTGTGTCTCTGTGTGCCTCAATGAGACGCTGAATAACGTTTGGTTGAAGGTGTGTGTGTGTGTGTGTGTGCACGCGCGCACGCATGCCTACATGTTTGTGTCACTGCACAAAGGAAAACCTCACTTCCAGTACTTGTAGATGCACATACAAGATGAGGGCTGTAATAAGGTGGAAGCCGGTGGTAAACCCCAGGATCCGGAGTGCCTCTGTGAGAGCAGTGAAAGCTCTAACACACTAGCACTTCCATGTTGTGTTTGGAGAGCAGAGAGCTTAAGGTTTGTGTTATGTCAAACTATATGGACCATACAAGCCTCAAAGAGGAAGAATAACTTATAGCTTACAGACTTTGTCAGCTGCAGATGTAAAACCACAAGCAGGGGTGATCTTGGCAGACTGTGTGTGCATATCCTCCTTAGCAAACAGAGAATTCTAAAAGAGCAGAAATAATTAAAACTGTTACCAAATACTTAATGTAACAGCATAATGATCCTGCAAGCCATCTCATTCCTTTAGATCTTCGGTGATTCTCAGAATTTCAGGTCTGTGTGATGGTTCTCCTCTTTCAAACCTCAGAGATGGCCTTACACACTTCTCTAACAGTGAAGGTTGAACATCATGGCTGGCCTTACACACACCTCTACCAATGAAGGTTGAACCTCAGAGATGGCCTTACACACACCTCTTACAGTGAAGGTGAAACCTCAGAGATGGCCTTACACACACCTCTTACAGTGAAGGTGAAACCTCACAGCTGGCCTTACACACATCTCTAACAGTGAAGGTTGAACCTCACGGCTGGCCTTACACACATCTCTAACAGTGAAGGTTGAACCTCACGGCTGGCCTTACACACACCGCTAACAGTGAAGATGAAACCTCACAGCTGGCCTTACACACATCTCTAACAGTGAAGGTTGAACCTCAGAGATGGCCTTACACACACCGCTAACAGTGAAGGTGAAACCTCACAGCTGGCCTTACACACATCTCTAACAGTGAAGGTTGAACCTCAGAGATGGCCTTAGACACACCTCTAACAGTGAAGGTTGAACCTCACGGCTGGCCTTACACACACCGCTAACAGTGGGGGCTAGAGCACACATGGCTCAAATTTGGATGGCAAAGCAAATGAGGAGGAGATGAAATCTGGCCTTTTGTGATATGCAGGTAACATACTCACCACACTAAAGGTCACAGAGATGGACTCAAAGCTTCAAAAAGATTACGGAGCATAATCAGATTACAATGGCAGGTTCTTGTTTTTTCCCCCTTGATGATAGCCAAGCAAGTCTCTGGCTTAACTGTTCTGTTTGTAAGTAACAGAGAGCTTTCAGATCAGCATATCTTACAACTCTAAACAAAGGGAGCATGCCAAAACCGATGGGTTTGGGTTGAGATTCTTTTCAGCACTGACTTGGCATGAAGGGTCCAGTTAATTTAGCGACGGCTTTGTTCTGCCCGCCGCGTTCGCCCAGGTCGACGGGCAGGTCAGGGTGAACGCAAAGCCAAGCTCTGGCCTTTCTGCAGACGTCAGCATGGAACAAATGCCGACAGGTGTGTGGGATTATTTTAAAGCGCCACCGTGCCCCAGGCAACAGCAGTGCTGTGCTCCGCTGGTCATGAGCTGGAGGCTATGAAGTGCTTTTACGATTTGTTGAATGTTGGTACACGTGCAGTTAAAATGAGAGGAGGGGCAGAAGGGAGCCAACTTGCACCCTCACTTAGAGATGGGCCAGGTAGCTCTGGGGCAGGGAGGATGCAAATTCTACTGAAAACCTTGTAGGACGTGATCTGAGAAAACAAAAAAGTGTCAGTTATATCAGTGAGATTGTTATGACTGTGTAGGTGAAGGATGGCATTTGAGTAAAAGCAACAAGCTTTGTATATACATCCACACACACACACACACACACACACACACACATACATAGTGTGTGTATATATACATATTATTAGTGGTGGGACTTTAACGCGTTAATTTCGATTAATTAATTACAGGAAAATTAACGAACTAAAAAAATTAACGCATTTTAATGCATTTAACGCATGAGACACTTTTGCACCGTGGAATGTTTCTCAGTGCACGAGTTCCAGACATACAGATTATATGGACGCACAATACGATCATGATGGAGATTACTGAAGAGGCTACGCTGGTGGATTTTAAATTTAAATATAAGAAACTTCCAGATGGAAGTACAAACACAAATAGTGTTATTTGCACTTTATGTAGGAAGGAGTTCGCTTATCACAGGAGCACTTCCACCCTTCGTTACCACCTCAACGCAAAACATGTTGGGGCTAACGCGCAGGTCAGTAATGATAACTTAGCTGCTAAATGTATTCCTAGTACGATAGGGTGACCAAACGTCCATGTTTCCCGGGACATGTCCGTATTTCACATGTCCCGGGTTTTTTTTAAGTGAGGAGTCCTGGGAAATTAAAGAAAAAGTATACCATCTAAAATGGTATTAAAAAAAATCTTCTGATTTACTTAAATTCTTCTTATTCTTCCAATATCCTGAGCAAAACTTCCAAAATTAAACAACATTTTTGGTCAGAATTTCCAGTGTTCTGAAAACTGTTTGCTCTGTTTTCTGCACTCATATATTGGTCTGTGTAGTAGACTGGTGGAAAAATAAACAAGATGTTGAAGTTTATGATTATGTTCATTGATTCATTCATCATTCAAACTTAAATTAATATTTCTCATGTTAAATACTGAAATGCGATTAAAATGTGATTAATTTCGATTAATTAATTACAAAGTTTCTAATTAATTCGATTTTTTTTTATCGCATCCCACCCCTAATATATATATATATATATATATATATATATATATATATATATATATATATATATATATATATATATATATATATATATATTTTTTTTTCATTCACAACTACTGAGAAATGTGGCATACATGCTCATTCACAGGACTAATTCTGGGAGCTAACTAAGGCACTGTTATAACCCAACAACGTTTGTATTCAACTCAGTCATGTGACACCACTTACTGTGTTAAAACAGTCACTGAAACATTGAACTCTTTTGATGGCTCTTTCTTAGTTGGTTCTTCTGACTGCAGGCCTCCGTGGTCTCACACTGAACACACGAGGTGCCTCTGCAGGTGGGGCTCAGTGCCGCTGTGGTTCAGCGTCTTGCTCTTGCTGACAAAGTCGTGCCATCCGCATGGCAGGCCAGACCCACAATAAACAGCCCACAATAACTCCCCATCCCACTGTGCACACAGATCAGTAAGTGTGAGCGGAAACTGTAGAGAGCCCGGCCGGCGTGGTGTTTCGACCCGAGTGAGGCGGTGAGCTGGGACTAACAGGTGTGTGTGTGTGTGTGTGTGTGTGTGTGTGTGCGCTGCCGTTTGGCCCTCGTCACCACGCCCTCGGTCTTACGAGCCCACGCTACGAACGCGTGCGGCGGCTCACAACCACGCGGCCACATGTTCCGCCACTCACATGCCGCGGCGAAAATGCAGATGTCTCCGGGCCCATTAACCACCACCCCCCCCCACCCCCCCATCTGCAGGCATGCAACTCAATCCTGGCCTTGAAAAGCCCCGCCCCGTAACCTTACCCTTCTGCACCCAGCACTACAAGGCAACCACCGGCATGTTTAATGGAGGTCTGCAAAACATACGAGTGCTGGGAGCATGAACAGAGATCTCTCTATATGGCCACTGGCCATATGGGGAGCAGGACTGGAGGTGGTAATTGATGGTATCTATCTGTGGCTTCCCCGACGCGGCTAACAGACATGCGGCAGTGCCAAGCTGCAGGCAGGACGGAGAAGGGGGCAAAAGCTAGTGTTACACCCCTCCTACCCCATTCATCCAGGCATTCATGCAGGGGGCCCATGATCACAAAGAGTTAACCCTGCTCTCCCCCTCTCCCCCAAGCCAACAATGAGGTCTCTACTAAAGGATAAAGCACTTAGCTCAGCCCGGCTCAGGAGCACTGAACCTGGGTCACACAGCTACTGTATGTCCAAGTCCAGCCAGCGCACTCCACCTTTTAACCCTGTAGGCACGGGGAGAAGGCGGAGGGGCTGCGGAGCAGATGGTGCTCCAGCACAGCGCAGGTGGAGGTGGCACCGTGATGTCACACGGTTGGGGGGGGTGTCTCTCCCCGGACATGGACACCTGTCCCGCCACACCTGTCCTTCACTAGCTCTCAGAGCGTTAGGTGTCACACTCCACCATGAAAACCATGAAGCATTGACAGTGGAGACAAGCATGTGACTCACACGTCTTTACTACACTTGCTTTACACCATTCTATCTGTACTGACTTTACACCATGCTATCTTTACTGATTTTACACCATACCATTTATACTAACTTTACACCATTCTATCTGTACTGACTTTACAGCATGCTATCTATATAGATTTTACACCATACCATTTATACTAACTTTACACCATTTGACCTGTACTGACTTTACACCATGCTATCTTTATTGATTTTACACCATACCATTTATACTAACTTTACACCATTCTATCTATACTGACTTTACACCAGAGCCGAAGTGGCTAATCGGGAGATTCGGGAGGATTCCCGATGGGCCAGCTCATGTCAATCTCTAGTTTGGGCCGATTGGGAGGAAAAAAAACATTTGGGTCAGATTTGGCTAAAAAAGGGGCCCACTCCAGCCCTGTTTACACCGTGCTATCTTTACTGATTTTACACCATACCATTTATACTAACTTTACACCATTCTATCTATACTGACTTTACACCATGCTATCTTTACTGATTTTACACCATACCATTTATACTAACTTTACACCATTTACACCAGAGCCGAAGTGGCTAATCGGGAGATTCGGGAGGATTCCCGATGGGCCAGCTCATGTCAATCTCTAGTTTGGGCCGATTGGGAGGATTGGGTCAGATTTGGCTAAAAAAGGGGTCCACTCCAGCCCTGCTTTACACCGTGCTATCTTTACTGATTTTACACCATACCATTTATACTAACTTTACACCATTCTATCTATACTGACTTTACACCATGCTATCTTTACTGATTTTACACCATACCATTTATACTAACTTTACACCATTCTATTTGTACTGACTTTACACCGTGCTATCTTTACTGACTTTGCATTGTCTGTTGGTCCTTATTTGTGCTGAAGTAGTAATGGATACTACTGCCATGATGGTCAGGTGGGAGACCTGTGTGGGGGACCTGTGTGGAAGACCTGTGTGGAAGACCTGTATGGAAGACCTGTGTGGGAGATCTGTGTGGAGGACCTGTGTGGGAGACAGGGGCGGGAGACATGCGGGGGAGACCTGTTTAGGGGACCTGTGTGGGGGACAGGGGAGGGAGACATGTGGGGGAGACATGTGTGGGAGGCCTGTGTGGGGGACCTGTGTGGGAGACCTGTGTGGGGGACCTGTGTGGGGGACCTGTGTGGGGGACAGAGGCGGGAGACCTGTGTGGGAGACCTGTGTGGGGGACCTGTGTGGGGGACCTGTGTGGGGGACCTGTGTGGGAGGGCCAGGCTCTTCTCCCTGCACAGCTCTTTTGTCTGTGCTATGTTTGCACTGGTGCACCCCTGCGGTCTCTGTTTGCACGAGGAGACGGAGAGGTGGTGAGGAGCCTCTCCATTTGTTTGACTGGCATCCATTCAACTCTGACAACCACAGGCCGTTAAAGAGGGCGTGAGCGTGATGGTGGGGCCTGGACCAGACAGCGGCCTCCAGCAGCTCACCCCCAGAACACCACGCACACACAAAAGCCACGACCATTACCACTAGGGCCATGACATTAGTCTGAAGTGCTGTAACTGTCAATGAAAGGCATGTGGGAAAACATCAGTGTCATCACAAATGTCGTCAATGAGTAAAGTGCTTTTCACTCCTTAGTAATTAGTACTTGGAGGTTAAATTAATATGTTGAAATATAAACAGATTAGATACTAACAATATATTTTACAAATGGTAAAAAAAAAAACAACCCTCAAGTGAAAAGCAGTGAGTTGTATGTGAACACCGTGTGCCAGGAAAGGGGGAAAGCTACAGTATTTTTGTCCCGTACAGCTTGCTCTAGTCAGGGACAGACATTTTGTGTGTCTTACACTTGTTGCACCAGTCCAAGTCCAGACTATTTAAATTCAAATGAGAGCGAGAGAGACAGAAAAAGAGAGGAGGGGGCCCCCAACACCAGTCAGTAAACAAGCCCTCCAGTATGGAGACGTTGGTACTGCCGTTGACGGACGCTGCTATAGGCCCCGAGCCCTCTGAGGAGAAACAACCTTGAGCGCCCGCTGTGGAGCGCAGGAGACAACACGGCAGCGGTGAGCCCGGCTGGGAAGGGCACGGGTTCATGAGCTCACATGAGCAACGAGTTCAAGCAGAGCGTCATGCAGCTTAATGGTCTGTATTAATCATCATAGCGCAGCACTGTTTGCTAACGCTTTCCATTTCGAAACATACGGCCGTTAAAAATAAAGGCGTCTATGTGACTGTAACTTGTGTGTGAATTGCGGCAGTATTTCTAGAGGCAGAAGACCTGACGTCTCTTCATACAAGTGTTGAATGTTTGTGGCTGCCCTCTTAACTCACACTATTTCATTAGCAGATGAATGAAAGTGTTGAGCTCATGCTCCACACCTTCAATAGAGGCTGAATCTGATGCCCCGGGCAGCTCTAACCCTCCCTCCCTCCCTCCAACCCGCTCCCTCCTTCTCCACTTCCCTCTCTCACCCCTTCTTTCTCCCTCTGGGGTCATGCAAGGGACTAGGGAGAGAGTGAACTTCTGACTCTCATCCTGAATGACACACACCATTGTGAAGAGATATTCAACACGTGGAAGAAAAGAGAGGGAGAGGACCACGGTGTGTCATTTCTTTCTGTTCAAACACACAAGGGTCCTGGACATGCCACATACATATCTGAGGTTCATTAACAAATAAACACACACACACACACACACACACACACACACACACACACACACACACACACACACACACACAGACTATCATTATATATATACATATATACATATATATATATACATATATATACATAACAGGACAGTTTCTTCCAACGTCACTGGTTAAATGCTACAAGCTGCGTTTAACCACCGCAGGAAACGTACGTATCTGCCTGCCCTTCCGTGCAGTACTTCAGCGGGGCAGGAATATGAAATGTGTTCCTGCAGACGTTTATGGTCTTGTGTAATCCTCAACAAGAGAAGGAGAGGAAGGTCCGAGTGGACACAACGGGCCTGCGAGCGTCCTGATCTGGCAGCAGCACCAGGAACGGTCTGGAGTGCATCCAAAGCTAATATTCCTCAATGTGGGCCGAACACAAGCCGTTCCCATTATCAGCCAGCTTTGCTTGACAACCGTCATTTACGCTTCTTTTACACTCGCACAATGCAGGTACTTTGCTTAGCTTTTTCCTTCATCTGTAACCGAGCCATACGAAGCTGAATATTCATGCGACTCGACACTTTAATCAAGAAGCTCATACTTAAAGGACAGCTGTTACAAATTCATGAATGGAGATTTGACAAGACTGATCTGGATTTTGCATAAAATGGCTCACAGCTAAAATAACACTCCTTGAAGATGATGGCATTAAGACTGCTGAAGATGAATGGGGGTGACAGAGGAATAGAAATGCACCTCGGCCTTGAAACCTTCCAGGAATCCGTGTTTGACTAAAGAGCAAAAAAAAAAAAGTGGTTCTTAACAACGCTAATTCCACCATGTGAGGTTTGGTAAGAATTTCACACAAATATGTTTGTAGATCTTCTTAGCAGTATGAATAGAGTAAAAGCTAGAGAAATTGGAATAGATGGAGCCACACACAAAAAGAAATGGGGACGCGAAAGAGGGAGGAGTGAGAGAGAGAGAGAGAGAGAGAGGGAGGGAGAGAGGGAGGGAGGGTGTGATCGCTTGAACTTGTAGTGTCAGCAAACAGAGATCAAACCACACCGTCTCATCAAAAAGGGATTGAAGTCAGCAGTGTGTGTGTGTGTGTGTGTGTGTGTGTGTGTGTGTGTGTGTGTGTGTGTGTGTGTGTGTGTGAGAGTGGAGCAGCAGGTGTGAATGCCTTTTTGGCTTTGAGGTAGCAGAGCAGCGAGATGAGTAACAGCACTTGTAGCGAGTGTGTGGTGTAGGCCAGAGACCAGCTGTGTGGCGTGACTGACATGGTGCTCATACACACAGCCACACATCCATGACCTTCAGGACCCTAAAGTTCAACTGGACCACCAGCTACCTATTACTGAATCTCTCTCTCTCTCTCTCTCTAAATATATGTATGGGGGGGGGGGGGACTACGTGTGTGGCTGAAACAGAAAAAAACATATTCAGAGGATTTTCCATTGAAGATACTGTTTTGTCATTTACTTCACCTTGACTTGGTGAAGAAGCTGTCTTCACTCATTCTTTCATGGAGGCCTTCAGACCACATCATGGCCTGTGTGCTAACACACACACACATGGACCATTGCTCTGCTTGCTGGCTAAAAATAGCCTGAGACACATACAGCATTACACACACTTCCCCACACAACATGAGATGTGCATCCTACCACACACGAGCTCGCCCTGACTTATGAAAGATGCAGGCTTTGAGTCTGTGCCGTCAAAATACACAAAATACACAAAGTGTGTTTCAAAAGTATACACAGTTTTAGGTGCATGTGAAACATTAGTGGGTGTGGGTGGGTGTCTACGTGGGTGTGGGTGGGTGGGTGTGCATGTGGGTAGGTGGGGGGACGTGTGTATTTGCACATGGGACCTATTTCGGACACAAACCACAAAAACATTTTACTGTTCTTTTTATTTTGCCTGAAATCGCTAAATTAAGTGTCTGGTCGACACATTGGACCACAGAGAGAGATAAATGGAAAAACAGTGTTGGCCTTGTAACTAAAAATTCTTGTAGAAAAAAAACCCTGGAGGAGTGTAGGGGCTGTGTGTGCGGCAGGGCCCACGGAGTCTCTGCAGGGCAGACAGACCCTCTTCATCGGGGCC
>NC_135215.1:30751733-30754233 GCF_052324685.1 Brachyhypopomus gauderio | reverse complement strand
GTCTTATTTATAATTTCAGACATCTCCATTTGAATTCATTTCACGCCAGCTTAAGGCTGTTCCCGATGTCTTGGATAATGCAGAATCAGTTACTGCCGCTTTACCCACAATACTTTAGCGTATTAGCGGTCCTCGTTAGCCTAAACGCCTAAATCTCACAAGAATGGTTTACGGACTTTTGAGAAATTACTGTGAGCACAAGCCCCTCAGTGTTCACGTCTGTGGATAAGCAGTTTATATAGCTGGGAGAAGGAGGAGGGTTTTTTTTTTTTTTGGGGGGGGGGTTGCAATGAAGGGGCTTTGGGACAGCATGGAGAATTAAATTGAATACCCAGACAGAATTAGTTCCATGCAGACCGAGGGGATGGTTGTGCGGCTGAAAATTTGCCGCCCACACCACAGCTGCATCGCGGTTGCTAGGCAGCCAGGACACAGTGGATGGGGCGGGCATTGTTGCCGTCTTTGAACGTGGCAACTGGTGGCAGCATGGTGATCACACCAAAGAAAACACAAACATTCCAGCTCAAAGGCCACAAACGGACTGGGAGAACTGGCAGATGAACCACTAAATCCTGATTCAGGTTGTATAATTGATATCACCTTAGTTATGTCACCACTGAGATTTTAAGTTGGGTTTTTTTATGTGAAAGTGTAATCATTATACCAGTCTAAACACTCATTACAATCACAATCCACATGCAAACAAACAGGCCGGGAGCCATACTCTCTAATTCCTTCATCAGTACAAAAGCCCTTACAGGGTTAACAGCGTGAGGAGGGGGGTTAAGAGCCAACCCACTCCAGCCCTGCATAAGAGACTCCTTTAGCACATCAGTTCCAAACTGCACCCCCCTCCCCAGACACCTGTGTGCAAAAAAGGGCCTTTGTCCACCCTGGCTTAATTTGATCTGACGCTCCCCCACACATGTGGAACAGCTCAGCGGCCCTCATAACCTTAGCTGATTAGGGCTGGGGCTCAGAGTGTGCCATTAGCCCAAAACGGGGGAGTGTGGGGCAGAGAAGGGGAGTGCAGTTGAAGGGATGCCTGAGCACCCAAGCATGTATGTCTCTATGGGCTGGGTCACACGTGCAGAGCCCCCTGCCTCCACCGGGCCAAGCTCTCAGAGGGCCAGGGGAGAGTAGGACAGAAACGATGTGTATCAGCACATCTCTCTCTCTCTCTCTCTCTCTCTCTCTCTCTCTCACACACACACACACACACACACACACACACACACACCCAAGTTGCTACAGACAATATTTTTGCTTTACAAAGGATAAATATATCTCTTCCTCATTTCAGAGTGGCAATAGAGTTTATGTTTACAGTGCTCAGTAACCTCAGTCCAGTATATCCAGTGTTGAAATGCAAACAGACTTCCTCTCACCCTATGGGCACTTCAGGACACGCTAACTTGTGCTTCTGCAAAACGAAGCTGTCAGTGAAATTTGGCTCAACCCTGTTATCAGACCCCTACTTCAGTGGGAAAAAAAACTTGCACAGTAGATTTACAGTGTGCCGTCAATATAAACAACAAGTTCTCAACTTGCAATTACAAAACAAAACTATCCTTGTGTCCTTTAATCACAATAGCCAAACTAATGTGACTTATCTATGTTGATTAATTATGACTGCTTTTACATCAACATACCTTATACCCGTTTTGGCTTAGAGAAATGTTACTGTAACTGCATGCTCTATTTTCATTTGTGTATTAAATCTAGGCCTGATTCGCAGGATCTGCTCTGATGCTGGTGATCTCTCACCATAGACAAGCAATAGACACTCTTATCTTATCAGTCATCAAATTGGCCTCTTTGACTACACCTGACTGAGCAAATCTTTACTGTGGGAACTTCAGTGTGAGAATAGTTAGTGCAGGAGTTTGCACTCCAAGTATTAAGGCTGAGTGGGAAAGATGGTGTTGGTGGGAGCAGGCCACACACTCTCCTCCACCTGCTCTGTTAAGATGGTGTTGGTGGAAGCAGGCTACACACTCTCCTCCACCTGCTCTGTTAAGATGGTGTTGGTGGGAGCAGGGCACACACCTGTCAGCTCCTGTTTGCTTTGACAGTGCTTGGCGCAGGTGCTGGAACTCATCCATACACACATTTTACACCTCATACTCCACTTACTAGATGTTGAAAACAGAGCCAAACACCTACAGCAGCCCCAAACACATACAGCAGCCTCAAACACCTACAGCAGCCTCAAACACCTACAGCAGCCACAAACACCTACAGCAACCCCAAATACTTACAGCAGCCCCAAACACCTACAGCAGCCTCAAACACCTACAGCAGCCTCAAACACCTACAGCAGCCCCAAACACCTACAGCAGCCTCAAACACCTACAGCAGCCTCAAACACCTACAGCAGCCCCAAACACCTACAGCAACCCCAAACACCTACAGCAACCCCAAATACTACAGCAGCCCCAAACACCTACAGCAGCCTCAAACACCTACAGCAGCCTCAAACACCTACAGCAGCCCCAAA